>NC_084613.1:42372949-42410449 GCF_033978795.1 Nerophis ophidion
AGGGCGTTAGTGGGTGCCATGCTGCTTCCAGCTCTATTACCTGGATCATTGCGGATCTCCTACTTTGGGGACAATGAACGGCTGAGTACCAGGCTTCCCTCACACCTCTAATTAACCAGATTGAACGGGCCACTCTTAAAGCAGCCCAGGAGCCGCTGCCTCTTACGATGGCTGCAGAAACTTGCCAATTAGCCCAAACGAGTTACTTTAAGTTAATGAGATGAGACAAGTGATGCTGAATTTTGGTGTCATGCGAAAAACCTTGGCTTATCGCGATGCTGATGCTGAGACAGGTAAACATCAATAGCAAATGGCTCTCTCCTGTGGGAGAGAGAAGTGTTTATCTTGCAGAGGTAAATCCAAAGAAGACAATAGAGATCATTCAAACAATCTATTAAAGCCAACTCTGCCAATGTTTTGTCAGCTCTCAAATCAATGGGTGGCTGTTCACCCACTGGTCAGCCAAGCTCTCATATTTACCAATTTTGTTCCCTTAGGAATATAACTGTCCCTGCTTTAATGAACTTCCCCTATTCTCCAAAGAACTAGCATCCTCTGCAGTGGACATTTGTTTTTGGTATTACATTAGTCAGAGTTACAGATTTCGGAAAATATAGGCCTATTTTGTAAAACACAAATGTCCACTGCAGAGTATGCTGGTTCACAGGAGGATATACAGTGCAGACTTGAGGGAGCCTGGAATCACTGTCAAAGGTACATCAACAAAGTATTGAGCATAATCTCTGAATAGTTCTGTTCAAGTTGTCACATTGCAAAATGTAGAAAAGGGAAGCGATGTAAGATGTACTGTAAAAAATCTTGCATACATAAAGCAAGTTTAATTCATATTTTTATTTGCATTTTATCACAACGAATGTAGATAATATTTAGGGACAAATGATCTTTAAAGAGTCTTTACTTGAATCAGAATCAGAATCAGAATCAGAATAGTTTTGTATTGCCATTGTTTGAGAACGGGTTCACAAACTAGGAATTTTTCTTGATGCAATCGTGTGACATAAAACACATAAAACACAGAATGAGTCATTTGGCCAGTGACTAACTGGCAACCAGGATGAGCAGTGTGGAGTGCTGTATGTAAAAGTTCAGTCACATTTTTTCAGCAGATATAGCTCTCACATTTAAGACACTGTTCTCACATTTAGCTCATTTTAATCAAATTTAAGTTTCAATTAAATGTTCACTCTACATATTATACCTAAATGTTGAATCTAAACCTAAATGTTAAATCTAAATGCTATATCCAAACCTAAATCATATATCAAAACCTTAAATCTAATTCTTAATCTAAATTTTTTAAAATCTAAACTTAATTGTTAAATATAAATCTAAATGTTAAATATAAATTTAAATGTTAAATTTCAACCTAAATATTAAATATAAATCTACATGTAAATTCTAAATCTAAATCTTAAATTTAAATGTTAACAAATTTTAAAACTAAATGTAAATGTTAAGTTTACACCTAAATGTTAAATCTAATTATTAAGGTTAGATCTAAATGCTATATCTAAATCTAAATCTTAAATCTAAAATCTAAATGTTAAATCCAAATCTTAAATCTAAATTTTAAATATAAATATGAGCGCTAAATGTAAAATGTAAATCTAAATCTAAGTGTGAGCGCTAAATCCCAAATGTAAAGATGAACATTTATAGAATGTCAATATTACACCATTCCAAGACTTCTCAGCCGCAAAGCCACGACCACATCTCTGCCTCTCAGTACACGACACTCCTACATCTTTTTAAACTGCGGAAGAAGGAAACATGTTACTCTAAATGTGTGTGTGCATTGTGTGTTGCACTCAAACAGCTGACTGCTTTCTATGTTTGACAATGAATGGAATTGATTCTTACATTGAGGTATATGCAGTCTTCATGAATACACCTATTTCTATTTCTAAGCATCTTTCATTACTTTGCTGTGCTACGTCATGAATGTGTCACATTAATTTCCTGCAAACAACGCAATCACTTAATTGTGAGCTAAATTGTAAAAACACAACGATAAGGTGTGCCGCTTAGTGCAGCTGGGATACGCTGCAGTCCCCCTGCAATCCCAAAAGGGACAAGCGGTAGAAATTCAAAGATCATAGTGAGTGTGAAGTCATCATTTGGTCATAGGTTTGGATCTGGCGCATGTCGATATGCACCTTTTAACATGTTACTTTTCCATCTGACTTCCTGCATAACAAGCCCCGCCGTTTGAGTGATGGGCACGTCTTAGCTAGCTGAGAAGCGTTATTAAAAAGGAAGTAAGTTCAAGGAAAGATGTTTTTGATTTACATTCACTATGAGGTGGCGACTTGTCCAGCTGATATAGGCTCCAGCACCCCCCGCAACCCATAAAGGACAAGCGGTAGAAAATGGATTGATGGATGGATTCACTATGATTATGTTTTTACTATTTAGCTCACAATTAAGACACCTTCTTTAGTGAGCGTGTCACTTGGCTGTTGCAGCTTATGACAGTGATTATGTTGTTTACAGCAAAGTAATGTTAATATGTGACACAGTCATGAAGTAACAGCACAGCAAAATGATATACATACAAATAGAAATAGGTGTATTCAAGTACACTGCTACCTCAATGAAAGAAAAAATTCCATTCGTTGTAAAATGCGGAAGTGAACCCGTCAGGTGTTTGAGTGTCTTGTCTTTATGCAGTACACCATGCAACACACTCACATCTTTGGAGCTAACATAAAAAAAAAAAAAGCATATTTATTGGCATTATTTGTCAATCATATGTCATGTTTTTTTTTGGCAGCAAGGAAGATGTAGGAGTATTGTGCACCGAGAGGCAGATATGTGGGCTTGGCTTTGCGGCTAAAAATTCCTCGGATTGGTGGAAAATTGGCATTCTATAAATATTTATTTTTACACTTGGTAAGAGATGTAACACTCACATTTAGATTTCAGATTTAGATTTATATTAAACATTAACGTCTAGATTTACAATTAGCATTCACATTTAGATTAATCCATCCATTCATTTTCTACCGCTTATTCCCTTTTGGGGTCGCGGGGGGCGCTGGTGCCTATCTCAGCCACAATCGGGCGGAAGGCGGTGTACACCCTGGACAAGTCACATTTAGATTTATACATATTTATATATGGCAGCACAGTGGAGGAGGGGTTAGTGCATCTGCCTCACAATACGAAGGTCCTGAGTTCACTCCTGGGCTCTGGATCTTTCTGTGTGGAGTTTGCATGTTCTCCCCGTGGCTGCGTGGGTTCCCTCCGGGTACTACGGCTCCTCCCCCCCCCAAAGACATGCACCTGGGGATAGGTTGATTGGCAACACAACATTTTCCCTAGTGTGTGAATGTGAGTGTGAATGTTGTCCGTCTATCTGTGTTGGCCCTGTGATGAGGTGGTGACTTGTCCAGGGTGTACCCCACCGACTGCCCGAATGCAGCTGAAATAGGCTCCAGCACCCCCCGCGATCCCAAAAGGGACAAGCGGTAGGAAATGGATGGATGGATGGATTTAGATTTATATAAAAAATGTACGTTTAGATTTAACATTTATCACTCACATTTAGATTTAAGATTAACGTTTAAGATTTAGGGTAGATTTAAGATTTAGATGGAACATTTAGGTTTAGATTTAACATTTAGTGGTCACATTTAAATTTAGGATTTAGATTTACAATTTAGGTTTAGATTTAAATTCAGCCTTTAGGTCTAGACTTAACGTTTAGATTTAGATTCAACATATAGATTTAAGATTTAGGTTTGGATACAACATTTACATTAAGATTTACATTCATATTCAGATTTAAGATTTTGATTTAACAATTCAATGTAATATTTGGAGTCAACATTAAATGTAAACTTAAATCATGAAAATGAGCTAAATGAGAGAAAAGTGTGGTAAATGTGACAGAAGTGAGTTAAACGTGAGAAAAGTGAGCAAAATGTGATGAATATATCTGCCCGAAAAGTGTGACTGAACTTTTACATTCGGTACCCCATAAAGCAGTGGACAAATATACATGAATGATGAGTGAAATGTGCCCAAACTTTTTGCTTCAAAGAGCCAAAGTGAAAATGTGCTAATGGGCCACAGATGAGGAGTTTAGCCCCACATCGCCATATATAAGATAGTAGAGATGGCAAATAGTTAGCTTTGTGGACATGCCATCAATCGTTGAGCTTGAAAGAGGTCAGCATGAATATGTATTACATCTGGGAAGCAACCCTTAGGCGGGCCAAATTTAATGTGTGCCTGCGATTACCAGAAACGTTCAGTTTCTATGGTGTTGATTTAAGCAATGGCAAACAGGAACAGACTAATCCAAACGCCAAATTGAAAGATAACTTCCCAGGCAGAGGTAAAGTGTGAGAAGACGCGTGTGGTTGGTGTTATTTACTGTAGGTTACAATTTCAGTTTGCACGTCTGAACAGTTCAGTGGTGATTATATGCCTATCTTTCTGTTATCACCCAGGCAGCAATAATAACCACAATGATAAACTCAACAAACCCGAGTCCCACCCACTCAAAAATGTCTTCGATAAACGTGTCACGATGGCGCATAACTCATTCCCATGAAGCAGTAAAAGCTGTGTGCGCACTCTGTGTAAGCGGAGCCGTAATCCATAAAGTTGAAACAAGTTTGATTTATATGTGTGGAGGAAATTGCTGTTTTGTCTGCCTTTCTCCGACACCACTCAATCAAGACCGCGGTGACATGCAAAGCGTCTGCTCAGCTCCCCATCCTGTCCCAATTGCAGACGTACACAGTGCGTGGAGCGAAGCCACATGACTGCAATTACACCACGGTCCAGTCCATTCCATGTCTGCCTGTGTCGTCTTCTCTGCTTTGGTATGTTAATCAGCACAGAGAGAAGGGCTAAAAAGTAAACAAGAGCTTTGAATGTTATGTGGCACACATGACAAGCATTAACTCACGCATGTAGGCATCATCTCCATGCCCCCCCAACTTCTGGTGTGTGGACTTGTTGGAGATCGGGGAAGTGGATCATATGCATAATGTAGGAATAATACATTCCATTCCCTCCCAATCATCCCCTCTTCACTTCATTGGGGGGTTAGCATGATCTGGCAACACTTACAGAGCAAGTGCTTAATGCCTGAAGACATGGCACCGTCACGCACATTTATGTGCAACCACACACATTGGCACACAAATAAAGACTATACAGTACCTCAAAGCCCTATTTTGTAGAAATGAAAGGTCTATATACTTCACAATACAGCTAATAGTATAGGTTTACTGTCTAATGACAATGACTCAAAACATAGCCATTATTGTCTAAATCAGTGTTTTTCAACCACTGTTGACCACGACACTAGTGTGCTGTGAGATATTGTCTGGTGTGTCGTGGGAAATTATGCAACTTCACTTAATTGGTCCAAAAAATATTTTTTTGCAAATCAATAATTATAATAATGTGCCAGTGTCTAGTGCTTGTACTGTGTATAGCTTGGCAGGGTAACCATGTAATACTCCATATCAGTAGGTGGCAGCAGGTTGTTCTTTGCCTTGCAGAAGTCGAAATGCATCGAGGATGGTTTGTCATGATCCTAATATGCAGAGCCCAGCGGGAGACAGTGTGCAGGTAAAAAGGTATGTAACACTTAAACCTAAAATGAACAAAAGGCAAGTCCTGCCAGGAAAAGGCCCTGAAGCATAGGGATGGCTATGCAAAACAAAAGTAAAACTGAGCTGGCTTTTAAGTAAACAAGAACAGAATGCTGGACGACAGCAAAATCTTACAGCGTGTGGAGCAGACACGGCATCCACAAAGTACATCCATACATGACATGACAATCAACAAAGTCCCCACATGGAAGGATAGCGTATGCACAACTTAAATAGTCTTAATAGCGAAAACAAAGCAGGTGCGGGCAATAGCACTCAAAGGAAGGTGTGAAGCTGCTACAGGAGAACACCAACAAAACAGGAAGGGTCACCAAAGTAACAGCGCAAGACAGAAACTAAAGCACTACACACATGAAACAACAACAAACTCAAAATAAGGCACGACAACCTTGTGGAGTTTCATTTTTTAACATTTTCTGCTGGTGGTGTGCCTCCATATTTTTTTTAATCAAAAAATGTGCCTTGGCTCAAAAAAGGTTGAAAAACACTGCTGTAAATAGTGATAACACAACTGAGTAGAATGAAGATCACTTTTTTCTACAATATAGCATGGTGGTGGTAGCGTCACTATCTGGTGTTTCATGAATGCTGATAAGGAAGTGTTTTAATTAAGACTAAGGCACACCGTGAACATTTGTCAACAAACTATCGTAAGGAAAGCAAGACTGGTAGCTAGACCCTGCACAGTTGAGAGCCCTAATCACTAACCAAGAGCAGGTAAAGTTGCTGAGAATGAGGGCAGACAGGAAGTTGAATGAAAAATAAGCGGGCTGGACTAGAAATAGTACCAGAAACACAGGAACACAAAACATAGATCCAACCTGTCACGAGCGATCATGACACAGCATTTTCTGTGACATTCTTTAATCTACCAGGGAAAGCTCAATAGAGAAATAGCTACTCAATTACAATGATGACCTGGCAAGAATGTGATTATGACACAACACAACTAATGAAACAAGATGAACCTGTTAAAAACAACATACAGTATTTTCCGGACTATAAGGCGTACTTAAAAAAAGTTTTTTCCCTCAAAACTCAACAGTGCGCCTTATAACTCGGTGCGCCTAATGTACGGAATAATTCCGGTTTTGCTTACCAACCTCGCAGCAATTTTATTTGGTACATGGCGTAATGATAAGTGTAACCAGTGGATGGGAGTAAACATAAGAGATACGTGTAGACTGCAATAAGATGGCAATATGACTCAAGTAAACAACACCAACATTTTATATGTTCCATTGAAAATATAGAACATTACACACGGCGCTCAAAAATCTGTTTTAGTACGACTTTAGTAAGCTATGAAGCCGCACTGCTTAGTGGATTGTCGGCGCATTAAACATACGAGTATTATTATGGTGTATGTATAAGGTAAGACATACTACCTGGCGTTTTTTTGCAATATTATGCAAAAACTACTTTTTTTACCTTCTGGTACCTGCTGATCTGTATTTTTGATGTGGATAAATCCTGAAAAATTGTGCGCAGTCTATAAGCTTGTTCTTTTTCTCCATCTTCTTGTTATGGGACATTCATCCTTTGCTGTTGCCATTTCTATTGTAGTGTAAAGTTCTTACTTGTATCTGTCAGTAAACTCACCATGAAAGCGCTAAAACATATTTACATTATTTACCCAAGGTACTTTAGTTATTAGAGAGTTCCGGTCGGATGGTTTTTCACAATACACATTCCCGCATGAGGAGATGCTGCTCCATTATTGATTTAAGTAAAGTCTGAATGTCGTTAAAACAGTTAGCTCCATCTTTTGACACTTCTTCAACTCTTGTCCTTGCTGGCTACACAGCTACAACAAAGATGACGGGGAGAAGACGCTGTTCAAGGTGAGCTACGTTAATAAGACTGCCCACAAAACAGTGCATCCGGAAGCGACTGTTAGAAAATGGCTTAAAAATTATCTGTAAAACATAATCTATGCAACATTTTGACCAAAGAACCACCATTACATGTTATGTAGACCACAAGGAAGTGATTCCAATTTAGAAAAAATAAATAAATATATGACTCCTTTAATGCATCCTATAATCCGGTGCGCCTGATATTTGAATAAAGATTGAACATAGACCATTCATCAGAAGTGCGCCCTATGGTCCGGAAAATACGGTAAATAACTACTAGTACAAATGGAGATAGAAACCAAAAGGGGAACTCTGAAACAAAGCCTTATCCCTCCCTTGGGAAACTTGTCTAAATATCAGTAATTACATTTATTACATCTCCAAGATGACCAGTATTTTGCTCAGGAAGGTGATGGGAGTGGCCAAGTTTGTCACCACACCTGAGACTAATGAAGCACTTGTGTGACACCACTGATGAAATCATGGAGGAGTGAAAATTATTCTTCTTCAGTTACAATCTGTGCAGCTATGGTGAATTCCATGGCCAACAATGGTGCTGCTGTTGTGGCTGCTGGTTGCAGGAGCTCCGTGCTCTTGTGTACCTACATTTTGTGTTGTTGATGTTTCGCTCTTGTTTTCATGTGCCTTTTGCCTTTTTTGATCCCGTGACCCCGAGAGGAACATGCAGTAGAAATGGATGGATGGATAGGTTCAAGCCCTTTCGGGACTGTGTTATAAGTCGCTCTTGAGAGAGTTTTGCGTTGTTTTTGGAGAATTCTTGGATCCACCTTGGGGGAGTTTTAGCCATTGCTATATTTTCACCTGAGACCAGCTGTTGAAGATGCGGAGGAAGACTGCGGCGCTCGCCTTGACCTACGAGACAAGCTTCACAGAGCCCTGGGTGAATGAGCGAGTATCGGACAAGGACACAACAGACGTGATTGGGATGGTGGAAGCCGGTGACAAACGGCCAGCCTCCCAACCGAGCCACGCCAACTTGTGGAGTAAGGGCCTCATGTTGAACAACTCAAACAAACCGATGAACCAACATGTGTTTTGACGACTTTTAATCAATGTTGGGTTCGGACGTTGATTTGATTATTTAATTTTGGTAATTTCCCAACCAAAATTCTACAACACAAATACAATGTTGAAACAACATGTTTTTTGATGACATGTATTCAATGTCAGGTTGTGACATTGATTTGATCAGTGAAATGTGCTCATTTCCCAACCAACAACGTGGATCCAACGTTGGACATCAACATTGTCTCAATTTACAAATACAACTATTTCGCAACGTTATTTCAAAGTCAGTGTTGAAGAACATTCATGTGCCTGCTGGGCTGGGTAATGCATAGTATTGCATTACCCAAACTTTTCCCAAAGAGGGTCGTATACAGATAAATTGTGGGGCTCACAATGATACATACTGTATATGTACATTAAAGATACTAAAACCAACTTATTATCGGCCAATAAATATATCCTCAACTGTATCTGATTAAAACCTAAACATCTTAGCTTTGTGTTATAGGTGACAAGCAAATTAGTGATATATGTATTTCAACTGGCTTAAAATATTTACTTTATTATTTTTATTATTAGTGTTTACTAATATCATTCCATAAATATTTGTCATGACAGGACGCACGGCAACTATTAAAGATCAAATACAGTATAAGACATATTTTCAGGTGCCGTTTTGGGGGGGATTTGGGCTGGTTCCATTTGTTCTTTGAATTTTTTGTGTAATTTACTAAATTTGGGATGTATTATTTTGTCTTCAGATATGTCAGGGGTCAATAACAAATGAGCTGTGGGGCGCAAATGGACTTTAGACACCCCTGCCATATATGTACCAACATGGTATGTGGGATCATTTAAAAAACAAAGAGGAAGTAGAGCTAAATGGAAAAGGAGAAGAGCTGTGGGTTTGTTTGTGATTGTCTTTGTTTCCCCAAATATATGTGTGCGTTTAACATGAATAATTAATAACAGCGATTTATTTAAAATAAATCTGTTTGATTTATTTTGTTTATGTGTCCTACTACTTGTCCCAGTCCACCTCTTAATGCGTGAAAATGCTGCAGCATTCGGTAAAAATAGATGCCTGGCGTATTTACTGCGGAGAATCCCGCAGCGCTGGAGATGATGGGACAGCGCAGACATGCAACGTAGTGAAGCTGCTGCAAGTTGATTAATAAATAGAGTGGATACGTAGCCGTAACGCAGCTGCAACGCAAGCCCACTCGGTGGAATTTAGTAGTCAGCTGTTGTCATTAAACATTTATGACTTACTCTTTTTAGAATAACCTTGCTTTGATATGAATTTTAGGCAGCATGGTTGAACAGAAGTTAGTGTGTGTACCTCATAATATGCTGAGTTCGATCTCCAGACACTGGGTCTTTCTGTGTGGAGTTTGCATCTTCTCCCTGTAACTGTGTGTGTTCCCCCCGGGTACTCCGGCTTCCTCCCACCTCCAAAGACATGCACCTGGGGATAGGTTGATTGGCAACACTAAATTGGCCCTAATGTGTGAATGTGAGTGTGAATGTTGTCTGTCTATCTGTGTTGGCCCTGTGACTTGTCCAGGGTGTACCGTGCCTTGCACCCGAGTGCAGTTGGGATAGGTTCCAGCACCCCTCGCGACCCCAAGAGGGACTAGCGGTAGAAAATGGATGGATGGATATGAATTGTTTTGTTCTTTCTTCCATAATGTTTAATGTCCATCCATCCATTTTCTACCGCTTATTCCCCTTTTTTGGGGTCGCGGGGGCGCTGGCGCCTATCTCAGCTACAATCGGGCGGAATGCGGGGTACACCCTGGACAAGTCGCCCTCTCATCGCATATGTTTAATGTGGGAGTTTTTCCTAATCAACCAATGAATAGTGGCCACCTGTGTAGAACAGCCATTTCTGCTGTTTCCCTTGTGTGGTATAGACAGATTTGGATGGGTTCCAAAGTTTTATTGACGTGCTTGACAAAGAAGATGGTTTAAATAAGACTTTCTTGAAACAAATTCAATAGAATAATGAATTGTTGTTTAGCGGGCAATAGGACCATGCTCACACTCAGCACAATGGGTGTGTTTTGTGTCTTCTTGGACAAACTTAAAAAGAGCATATTGTGTTGTGTTGATTCATTCTTATGTTGGCAGTCTGTATAAATAAAGACATGAAAGAAACAACGCTGTGTTTCTTGCATTTGCCACATTGGTGACCCCGACGTGATTGATGCTGTGTCTTTTTCAACTTGGACCGTTTACACACGCTAATTATTCGGAGTGGTATGGAGTAAAACAAATTGATATGGCAAATAGTAAAGCTGTAAACCAAAAATACAGCATTCCAAACCTGGCCTCACATCTGTTTCCACACTTGACACTGGTGAATGCACGTCCTTTAATACATCCTGTTATGTATTCAAATAGCCACACCAATGTGACTAGAGCCATCCATACATACACTGCTCCTAAAAACCTTAACTCTGTCTCCTACAGTATAAATACACTTAAGATGGAATACATATAAGTCTGTCCTTTTAAGTAACTGCATAGTTATGATATCTATCTGATATGGTAAGTGTATCCTGACAGTAATGCATACTATTGCAGAAGCAGCATTTAAAGCAGGGATGTCAAACTCATTTTAGCTCAGGGGCCGCATGGAGGAAAATCTTTTCCCACGTGAGCCGAACGGGTATAATCATAGTATAATAACTTAAAAATACAACTTCAGATGGTTTTCTTTGTTTTAGTTTGACCCAAAATAGAACAAACACATACTGAAAATGTACTTGATTCAAACAATCCTCTTGACAAAGCACTTCAATTTAGTTGAACATTTTGAGGAAAGAAATTGGTGCAGTTTCAAAAACCCCATGAAGAACACAACCAATTTTGACTAAATCTCAGTATATCTACAAAGCAATTACATTTTAAATCACAGCCCTTATCGGATCGAACAAAAAAACAACGTAAATAAAAACTATTCTGTGTAGCATCTACCTTATTTGTCATTTCCACTGTGCACTTTCTTTAAATTTGCACAGACGGCAATAATTTTCATGCAGCATTATAAGTGGGGTTGGCAATTGTTTATTTTACTCCTGTTTCTTTTATTGTGTAGCTCTTGCTTAATACACTTGCTAGCACTGGTATGAACTAATTGCTTGCCTAACATAATAGTTTTTTTTAACATCCAGTGGACATATTTAGAAAAACAGTTTCTTTAATTTAAATTTGCAGCTCAATTTTAGAAAAACAGTTTCTTTAATTTAAATTTGCAGTTCAATTTTACACTTATAGCAAAGTCATCTCGCGATTGAATCCGTTTGCGAGCCAGATCTGGCCCGTGGGCCCAATGTTTGACATCCTTGATTTAAATTCAGTCGTATCAAATAAAGCCTATTTAGAAGTGAGCAACTAAACTGTAGTAAAAGCCCAATAAATGGAGCTGAAAATCAAGCATTGTGGAACGTAATGTGATATTTTGTTTTGTAGTGTTGCAAAAATATGTCCCAGCAAAGTTTCCATGAGTGGGGTCAGACATCTTTCAAGATGATGTCAGCACAGAAAGGAGACAGTTGGAAGCGTTTGTGTCTGCTTGCGGCCGTCTGACTGGGATCAAATGCGTTTGCCACCCTAGAGTGACCAGACTGAATGGGACAAGTTGAGGATGGAGACCAAAGACAGAAAGCGCACACACACACACACACGCACACGCACACACACACACACACACACGCACACGCACACGCACACGCACACGCACACGCACACGCACACGCACACGCACACGCACACGCACACACACACACACACACACACACACACACACACACACACACACAAACGCACGCTGGCCCTGTGGACCTGTGTGGAGCCTTGACAAATTGATCAGAATCGGGGATGTGTATAGATTCAGAGAGGATAGTCTGTACGGACGCCACAGTAATGACCACAAGGCAGCCAACATGCTGACGAGGTGCTGGCTGCAGCAGATTTGCAGAATTGCAACATTTGCCAAGGTGTTTAAAGCATCAGGTGGTTACTGTATTGGTGAAGGGTGAAGGGTTGAACAGTTGAACCCCTGCACTACTCAGAATTTGACTCAAATAGCTTGTCATTCAAAAATCAGCTTTTAAATAGCAGTGTCTCCATCCAATATTAAAATCTGATACCGGTAAGGGACAAGCGGTAGGAAATGGATGGATGGTTTGATAAAAGCAAAAAAAACATATCGGGTGGCGGGCACTAGGACCATGCTCACACTCAGCACAATGGCTGTGGTTTGTGTCTTCTTGAACAAACTTAAAAAGAGCATATTGTGTTGTGTTGATTCATTCTTATGTTGGCAGTCTGTATGAATAAAGACATGAAAGAAACAACGCTGTGTTTCTTGCATTTGCCACATTGGTGATTGATGCTGTCTTTTTCAACTTGGATCGTTTACACACGCTAATTATTCAGTATCTGGTGATGTTTTTCAGCGTTTGCTGGCGGATTTTCCGTCATTAACCACTCCCGCTTATTCCACCGCGGACACTAAACACGGCGTTGAACACTTCATTCCCATGGGGGGCCCGCCAGTTTAAGACAGTCGTTCTTAACCTTGTTGGAGGTACCGAACCCCACCAGTTTCATATGAGCATTCACCGAACCCTTCTTTAGTAAAAAATAAAATGTTTTTTTTTTCAAATTCAAGAAAAACGTATGATTTTTTTATCAGTGCACAAAATGAACCGTGCATGAACATCACCTTGTTCCCAGAACAAAACCAACACAGTGCATGATTTCACAACAAATTACACACCTTACCATGAATTGATTAACGTGGACCCCGACTTAAACAAGTTGAAAAACCTATCCGGGTGTTACTATTTAGTGGTCAATTGTACAGAATATGCACTGTACTTTGTTAACTGTACTGTTTCATATACAGTAATGTATCATCTTCCTTTGCAATCTGCTAGTAAAAGTTTCAATCAATCAATCAAAAAACCTGCAAATCAGATGGAAAATTAGAGGGAACATTGTTTGGGGGTATCCATAATACGCCGACAGGGAGAAGTTTTTATTTACACGGTAATTCAGATGGGTCGATACTTCCGTGGCGGAGTCTATGCCGAACCCCTGAGGCCGACTCACCGAACCCCTAGGGTTCCATCGAACCCAGGTTAAGAACCACTGCTTTAAGAAGAGGCTGAACAAACACCTCCTCAGTTTGTGACTGTAATCCTTTAAAGCTCAAGGACTTTGAATCCTCAAACATATAGTTCATATACACCTCTGAGTAGATGCACATCAGTGATAGGTTCCTTGAATGTATCTTCTTAAACCTGTATCTGCAGAAGCCTAATAAAAAATATAAAAAATAAATAAAAAAACAACCCCACTTTCAAAGTCCCACCAAACCTCATTTTCATGATGTAGTCAGGTTTTTGCTTGCCCGATGTGCACATTTGTGTGCTAAGTTACATCTGTATCTTTCCCTCACCCTTGTTTCCTACACTCAGCTCTCTTTTTCTTCTTGCGTCAAGTTTGGGTGTATCGAGTTGTCTAATTAGTTTTTGTATTTAGTGTTCGGTTTGCTGTCTAGTCTTTGTTTGCCCGTCAAAATGTTTTCTGCATTCTAATTTGTAATATACAGCAAGTACAAGGTGGCAAACAATGAGGCTAATGATAGTCATCTATTGGGCCCATAAAGCCCTCTAAAACACACCCCAAAACCAGCAACAGTACTCCATTTACATGTTGTGACCTGCTTTTTAAACAAGTATCAGCGACATTGTTATTAAAAGAGTTAACACTAAGGAACTAATTTTAGCAACACATTAATAACAGAGTTAACAAGCTTATGCAGCTATTGACATATGGACAGCTATTGATATGTAGCTATAAACTGAGAAGTTGGTCAACTTTGACATTCAACCCTGAGATCTCGATAAAGACCTGAAAAGACACTACTTTGTGCCTACTTTTTTTTTTTTAACCTGCATGTAAAGTTCCCCTTCAAAGGGGGAACTGCACTTTTTTGGGAAATTTGGGAACTTTATTCACTTTATGTGAGACAAAAATGCACATGTATTTCCTTTTCTGTGTGTTCTAAATAGCAACAATATGTGAGCAAGATGCGGCTCACAATGCAGGTAATGGGAATACGATCTAAATTCATCCAAAAACTTCTAATACTGTTTTATGTGCATGCTTTAAGAATGTAATGTGCTATCAGGCATATTCATAATAACATGTAATAGTTACATATTTTGGTCATTTTAAGTTTTACCGAAACTCCTTTCCCATCCTTACATATTTCACATTTAGCATAGCAGTATACGCTACTGTTGCTATATGCGCTCTGTGAAATCAATGTCAACAACAAAATAAAAAAAAATAGAATTTGAATAGAGTCCTGCAAAGATTCGTTTATTCCAGCAATTACATTTACAAGGTGAAACTAATACATGACATAGAATCATACATGCGAATTATGCTATTTCAAGTTTTTCTTTATATAACTTTGGTGATAATGGCTTACAGCTCATGAATACCTAAACTTTTTGAATGGCCTTTTCCTGAAAATCATCTCCGGAGTCCAGTCATCTTTGCGGCTTGTGTCCCATTATCTTCCACACTATGTTCTTCCAGCTAACTTTCTATTAATGTGCTTTGGTACAGCACTTTGAGACCATCCAACTTTTTCTGCAAATACCTTTTGAGGCTTTCCCTCCTTGTGGAGGTTACCAATTATGGGTTTGTACATGACAGCAGTCGTTCCCTTGATTGTGAATTATATTATCCAGACTGAGAGACCATTTAAAGGCTCATGAACCCTTCACAGGTGTTTGGATTAATTAATTTATAAGCGTGCAACACTTTGAGTCTACAGTATTGACCCTTTTCATAATATTACAATTTTCTGAGATTTGAAATTTGGGGGGGGGGCTTCACGGTGGCAGAGGGGTTAGTGCGTTTGCCTCACAATACGAAGTTCCTGCAGTCCTGGGTTCAAATCCAGGCTTGGGATCTTTCTGTGTGGAGTTTGCATGTTCTCCCCGTGAATGCGTGGGTTCCCTCCGGGTACTCCGGCTTCCTCCCACTTCCAAAGACATGCACCTGGGGATAGGTTGATTGGCAACACTAAATCGGCCCTAGTGTGTGAATGTGTGTGTGAATGTTGTCTGTCTATCTGTGTTGGCCCTGCGATGAGGTGGCGACTTGTCCAGGGTGTACCCTGCCTTCCGCCCGATTGTAGCTGAGATAGGCGCCAGCGCCCCCCGCGACCCCGAAAGGGAATAAGCGGTAGAAAATGGATGGATGGATGGATGGATGAAATTTGGGGTTTATAAAAACTAAAGCCATGATCGGGAATAAGCGGTAGAAAATGGATGGATGGATGATCCTCAAAATTCCAACAACTACAGGCTTGAAATTTCTCACTTTGCAAGTAATGAGTTTATTTAGATTATTAGTTTCACATTTGAAGTCCAATTGCTGACATAAATTAACTTTATCACAATAATAACAAATTTTGAGTTTCACCTGTATAGCGTTATGAAGCACTTGTGTTAAAAATAAGAACATAAATCAGCCTCCCACATGTCCACTTTCACTGGGATGCAGACTGATGGGATGGTTGTATCTTTCAAAACTTGAGCTGGTAAATTGAGAATAATCCTCATCCCTTAGATGAAAATGATTCCTGGCAATGATACATTGGTTTTATACGGCATTCCATTTGTTGAGAGCCATAGTATCAAGTTGGTAGCGTGTGGATTTTAAAAGTTGAACAACCCAGCTTGGTGCCACAACCTTCTAGTGTACCTTTTACCAACTTCAAGGCAATACAGCCGCTACAGGCGGTGCTCAAGTTCCTTCTTCTCCTTGATTGTATGGCGGGTTACAACAAGCGGAATTAGCAGCTAAAGCTGGCGAGTAGCTCGGTACCGACAAGCAGTTAGAAGAGCAAGGCAATGTGTCATGATGCCAGAAAAGTAGTTTCTCTTAGCGCTTACAAAAATATTGCTATAGCTTGGTTAATATGCAGGTTTTTGCATTTTTTTATGTTTTTAGAGTACTTTATAGGCAGAAGAGATGAATACCATTATTTGTATTGCTCTCCACCTCGTACTTGCAGTTTTTCAATATTTCAAATGCACATTAAAGAGAAATACATGTGTCTCACATAAGGATTGGGGACGATGGGCAGAATTCCAAAAAACTAAAATTATTCCTTAATGCTCCAACGATGTCCGACAGGGGCAAACACACAGCAACTTCTAAACACAGAAATGTTTCAAAACCAAAAACACACAAACATATGAAAAGACATTCAACAGAAAAATGTTGCATATTGAAAATGCTACAACCGCATGGACTTACCGCATGATCGATAACTAATGCAAAAGAGGTCTGCTGTTCCTGGTAGTTAAGCTGACTTCCGCTTTATTTCGTGAATTCGCATTTGTTTTCATCCATGTGTTTTTGGCCTGTGCAGCTTTTTCCTGTTGCATTTGTTTAACAGGGGTTGTGTGTTTTTGGTCTGGGATCACTCACACCTCAAGGATTAATAAAGTATTTCATATTTTGATCTAGCTTTTTAGAGTATTTGGACGTTACTGCGCGTTTGCCCTTGTTGGCCAGTGTAGGGTAAACTATAAAACCTTACAATAGTTGTTTTTAAATTAATTATTGCAATTACCGGTAATTAATATTGATGCTACTGTTCTGTAATTTTTTTCTATCTTTATCTGAAATAAAAAAAGCACTACTTTCAATTTAGTTGTCTAGCATGATGAATAAACAAACCTATAAATTTGAGTTGTAACAATTACATGTCTGGAGGAGGGCCATTTCCTTTTGTGCCATATGTTTGATTGTGTCTATCTTTAACTAATAACAAGGGTCTTTTTAGAGAAATTCAACATAAGTGAGCATGCAAATAACCCCCTCAGCCTGCTGCAGTGAAACAGATGCATACTCTAAGTGTGACATTTCAAGGAATACATGCGACAGCTAAAAGGTAAAAGTAGTCTGGAAAGTCATCTACCTTTTTTGTTTTGACTTTCTTCTCATATGTGTCTGACAAGGGTTTCTTTACTGCCTGGAGCATGGCCTTGGAGAAAAGAGCTTCAAACTCATTAGTATCGATGATGTCAGGCTCCTCCAGACAGCCCCACAATGTGTTGTTGCTGGAGAAAAAAAACCATTGTTGAGTTAGTCTGTGATGCATTTTGAAAAAACAACAGTTACTGCGACTTAGAAAGTTAAAACCAAAAACACAGAGAGTCTCTTTTAGAGAGCTTAAACATCTTGTTTGTTTAAGTCTTTAAGAGTAAACCCACTTTTTTCATGTTCACTGTCACGAAACCAGGCTGGATTATGTCCGTTTGAAAAAAAGCACTGTTTATGTGCCAGGTGATAAAAATACCAAACATTGATACAAGCTTGTTTGCGTCTTAAAGGAATGAATTCAGAAGTTGCTGAGTAACATGGGTAATAAAAACAAACAGCAGTAGAAACAAGAACAAGAGCTGTTTAAAGTCAAGAGGATGTTTAAAACTCTACTGTTACCAACACATCAATCGTCTGCTCTCCCTCCTAAACTCTGGCAATCAAGTCAAGAGACCACGCTATAAGATACTAAAATATTGCTGAATACTGCAAACTGGTGTAGACCTTTCCTGTCTGATGTTTACACTCTGCGTTGAATGTTATTGTTTAACCGGAATATTCACTGCAAAAAAGAGCTGACAAAATATGAGCTAAAACTTAGATTTATGGAAAAATACTAGTGAAATGGGACTTTCCAATGCGAGTAGTTAATTTTACTTGATAAAACGTTGATGTAGGTCTTCAAGAAATATACTTACGGCCTGATTTACTAAATGTTTACAAGTACTCAAACACATGCAAACTTAATAGCACAGGCGAAGCTGATCTACTAAATTTGTGAAAAGTAGATTGCGTCTCTTAAGTGAACACAATTAAGGTGTGCAATCCATTTTGAGTGTATGTCTTCATTAATATGCAAAAATATATGCTGATCATCAAAATGCCCACAATACTGCAATGAGAAGATGCAAATATAAATATTTAGCATACAGAATGTGATTTATCAACACTCACCACCATTTTGCAAGCCCTTTTTAGCATTTTATTTAGTGTGATTCAGAAAAATGCGCAAACTGACAGTTCCACACACGGCTGCAGGATCAGTGCTTGGGGTGCAAAGACAGACAAGAATCCTCTGTCCTACGTATGTGTCAACATTTTGGACGGTCAGAACTAAAAATATTCATCAACATCCTTTTATAATTTCATACCTGCTAGAGGACTTAAGGGGCTGTTTAAAACACATTCCATTGATGCGTTTTAGTGTCTTTCAGTATTTTCTTTGTGACGTTTGTTTTTTTTCACGGATAATACATATTTTGAAATATTTGTTATTTGAAAAAAACTTTTTTAAGCATGCATTTTTTCACGTTTTGAGCCGAGTAAGCGCAGCCTTTCTCCAATGAGCGCACCCTCGGCATAAAGAAAAAGGAAAGTGTTTTCAATGTAGATAAATGTCTTTTAAAAAGCCTTTAAAAAGTAGTATGTCTCTTGCTCGTTTGAAATCGTAGCAAAACACAAATGTGCGGTAAATGACAGTGTCTCTGTGGTGATGCCCCGCATAGTACACCCAAAATCCTTATCTAAATAAGGCGATCTGCCCCACTTTACAAATGCACACACAGTGTGAGTAGATCATACGTAACATGCCCACTAGCGTTGTGACTCTTTAGGCACCACATAATTCGATTTGATTCTTGGGGTTAACCATTCGATTCAGAGTCGATTCTAAACGATTCTCGATTCTGAATTTATACTTTTGTAATAAGATTGGATGCCAGTTGTCTGATTAACTATTCCTCCATAAAATAGATAAACAGCTCTGATGAATTTCTATATTACTTAAAAGACAATCTGTTAATGTTTAGTAAAATGATTCCCAAACCTTTAATAAAGTCAAATACAAATAGTTTATTTGTATATATTGTTAAATAATACATGCTATTTTATAGATTGTGCACGCTGTTTAGCGCATGGTATTTGGTTCTTAGTAAATTTAGGACCTAAACAATGTACATTTTCAAAAGATATATGGATACTTTTGGAGAGGGCGGGACGTTGAGGGTTTGCATTGTAATGTAAAGGGAACGCCTCAACAGCTTGCAGTCATCCACAGAAAGTAAGTTAGTAACAGATATCCTTTCTTGGTCCAGACATTGCAGAAGATTCAAGGAACCATCATATCAGATCAATATCTTCAAGTAAACACTCATCTCCAGTGGCAACCTGGACAAAACAAACTAAACCAAGGTGCTGATTGGCTTCTTGCGACTTCCAAAACAGGATTGATTGCTATGAAGTTAGAATCAGGGTCAAGCAAGTCCAACTGACCAATTGCCAACATTACATAGTAGATCTTCTTTTCTTTGTATTCTTTATTCAGTTCTGATACTGATTCCAATTAGGATAGTCTGCCCTTTAATTCAAAAGACACATTATTATGGAGAAGAATAATGTATTTTTTAAAACTAGTAGGGAAACTCTATAATTGAACAGATCAAGACTCACTTTTAATTCAAGTGCAGTTGTCTTTTTTTCTGCCACTTTGCCAAGAATGTGTGTTTGTTGTGTATTTGGGCAACTGGAAACACCCCAAACCCTTCATCCTTCAGAACATCACACATTTGAACAAAGATCACACAACTGATCCTGTTATAGTTAAAACCACTTAATGCTTCTTTAAAGCTGCTTCATGCAGACTCCAGCTTTGGTCGTGGGACTGCATGGTAAATAAGCGCAAACCAAAACCCACGCCACTAATTCAGCCATGGAAATACTGTACAAGGCCATAAAGTTGTAAGCCTGGCACTGCTGAGGCAGCAACTACAACCATAGCAAATGGACTGGATAATCCACTTAGAAAATACACAATTTTAGGAGTGGAAGCAAACACATTTATGTGAATACAAGTACTCACTGGGCTGACCCCCACTTGACCAAATTAATATTCATGTGGCTTGGATATTCCAGTACTAATTCCTGGAAACCATGAACATGTTTACAAACAATTAGAAACGAATAACTATTAATTATAAAGTATTGTTAATGTTAATTAGTTATTTTCATTTTGCCTTGTAATTGGGTGAGTTACTCATATTTCATGTACTTTAGCATTAGCAGTCTTTTAAAATTCAATTTATATTCAGAATTGCAGATTTTTTGGTAATATCATCACAATTATCACTTTAACAATATGATACATGAAATCCCTAGGAGTGGCCTCTAAATATGGAATAAACTCCTTTTTAGATATGGATTTTTGTTTGTTAAACAATTGCATACTCTTGTGTGTGTTTATTGCAGAAATGTGTGGAAATGAGCAATTTGCATAACACGCTACAGGGCATTTATTGAAATAAAAAAAATGAATACAAGAAGTAGATATCACTTTTAGCCCACTATATTGTAACCTGTACTGTACTTTAGATAAAACTGTTAACATATTTTAAGCAACTAAATATTTATTTTAAAATGAAGATTATTAATGATTAATCAATTGAAAAATAAATAAATCATTGTTTGACAGCACTATTTGAAATATTTCAAATTATATATATTTAAAGATTATACATATTCATACAGTCATCCCTTGCCACATCAGGTTCCAAATATTGCGACTTCACAACATTGTAGATTATTTTAAAAGTATATTCTACAAAATCTTTGCTCTATAACATAGAGCAAAACAAACAAAAAATATAGATGCTACAGTAATATTGGCCACTCGATGAAACCAAATCAATCAGAGCACACTGTTCAGTATCATGGCCAATGATTGTCTCAGCCACTGGCACAATTTCTATATTCGATTAAAAAACTGTAATAGTGACTGAAGGGTGTTATTTCATGTCTAAAGGACTTTAATAATGTTAAAACATATATTTACAATTAGGTACCAGACAGGTTTTAATGCTCTATCTATGAAAATATTTATTTTCTAATTAATAATTCCTACTGAGTGGAAATTCAATAAGCAAGGGATTACTGTTAATGTACATATTGACATATACATATCATATTTATAATTGTAATGTCTACTTAATTTTGACTGTATATACATTTTCTTTATTAATGTGTAGGTTTTTCATTATCTTTCTTTATTAATTGGCTGAGAGGAATCACATGGCCTTCAGTCATGTCAAATATATATTATATTAATATTATATTATACATTGTGGTGAAATCATGTTAAGAAATAACACATACTTATCGTCATATATTTGTATCCTGGTCCAGTACAAAGGCTTCATGGGACAGGCTGGTTCGACAGCGGGCTTCCGAGGAGCCTTGTCCAACATATGATGGAGACTGAACCCCCCCATGGGAGGAGGAGGCGGGGGGCCGCCGCCTGGCGGAGGGGGTGGAGGAGGCGGGCCAACCCCAGGTAGACCAGGAAGAGGAGGAGGTGGGGGTGGCGGCGGTGGTGGTGGTGGGGGCCCACCCCCGGCGAAAAAGGGTGGTGGCGGCGGAGCTCCAATAATGCCTGTTATAGGAGGAGGTGGGGGTGGCGGAGGTCCCCAGGGGCCTGGCAGGGGAGGGGGCGGGGGAGGTGGAGGCTGGTGTGGCCCAGCAGGCCCCGGGACTGTTTTAACCCCCAGACTGAGTCCGATAGAGTCCAAGTTAAGTCTTTTTGGAATGTTCTGGCCGGGCGCTTGAACGCCAGACTCACCTTCGGGAGTCCTGATAAAGGTCTCTCTGTCTGTCTGGATCCCCACAGTGCGGCAGAGTCTGTACGTGGGGTCATCTGCAGTGGACACAGCCACATCTCGGACCTCCCTTCGCTCCAGACTTGCATTGTAGGAGTCTTTTTGCATCTTGGCAATGACTCCCTCAAGGTCTGATATTGCAACAGCATGCTCGCCTCGAAGTTGGAAGATCTCAAGCTCAAAATCTGACTGCAAAATAACAAACAATACATATTTCAACATCAGATGACAAATCATTCCCCATTAATTGAACTTGATCTTTTTTTGTTGTTGACTTTCTTGTGCAAAAGACGTAGACCGTATGATACCCGCAGTTTGCATTTGTCATTTCAAACAGTAAAAGAACAAGCCAAAGTATTGATTGGAAACAACAAGGAAATTGTTGAGCAATATGAACCCCACACATGTTCCTTATTAACATGTTCGCTTTGAAACAGCATTAGGCACGTTCCCACCCTTTGTTGCGGGCTGCAAGTGGCACATGTTTCTCGGTGTCTGCATCAGTCTAATAAAGCAGGACAAATTAAAGGCTTGAAACAAATGCACTGAGATATTTTTTCCAAGGTCAGATTTTCAGCAAGAAAATAGCAAATGAATCAATGAATAAATGGCTATATTACTGTCAAGTTGAGAAAATACCAGACATAAAAATTGGATGATTAGTCTGTTTCAAATAACCACATACAGTATACCAAACCAGACCTTACCAACTTTATGTTCCAAGCTAAAACATTTAAAAATTATGCATTTATTTAAATAAAAAGTAATTTCTACTATGCAAGTGCACACATTTGAAAGTGTATTATATTGGGGTATATCATATCAAGTTGAATAAAGAAATCAGAGTAAAGTGTTTTGAGGCAGATTTTGACCTACCAATTCTTTCAATTAATGTATTTATTGTCCCAATACAACTACCATACAACATGTAGTATAATAAACCTTCTAACTTAAAAAAACATCTTCAAAGGTCTGTTTTTCGTCCATGGTGGCCCCACACTCCTACCACAAAACCACATATAACAGTTTTGTAAACTACTTTATTTTTCTTATTTTTTAATAGCTTTTCTACATTGAGATTGACCTTTGTAAATCAGTTTTAAAGTATCACAGCAGTGCACAGTATGCTATATCCATCTATTTTCAAATGTACACCATAGTGAGCTGGAGCCTATCCCAGCGGATTTCAGATTAGGAGTGGGCTACACCCTGGAGTAGTTACCAGCAGCTGTGTAAAGCTGGCCCTCCTTGTTATTAAAAATATTAAAATACCACTGCCATTTGTTTGTGCTACAAACTGGTTTGTGCTGTAAAAAATGTTTCAAAAAATATAATTTCTAAGCAAATTGTGTGCATTTTTTTTTAAGTAATTCTAAAACTACGTTGATCTACAGCGATGCCATCAAACTTGTCCCAAACGTTTATGCTGTCAAAAACAAGACAAAACAAAAAACACATTTGTGCTACTATGGTTTTGATTTTAACATATTCATATTACTTTCCAAATTTGTCGAAAGTTTGAGCTGTCAAAAAACATTTGTGGTATTGATGTTTCAGTATCCATCCGCACACTACCACGGGTGTGAAAAATATTCAAAATTTAATAATAATAATAAATAATAATACAACTATAGTAGCACCTGCACATTCGTTGACACAAACATTTAAAGCAGGGGTCTTAAACTCAATTTACCTAAGGGCCACTGGACGCAGAGTCTGGGTGAGGCTGGGCCGCGAGAAAATATAAAAAAAAAAATAAAAAAAAAATGTTACATACTCCTCAGCATGTCTAGTTGTATAATGACGTTTCAAATTGTATTCCTTGAACACCGCAACTTTCTCTGTGCAAATAAACACGTCGGGGTGCCCATGTGCTCTACAAAGAAATATTGCATCTCCCACTTTTCCTCAAAATGTCTTTGCACATCACCAACCCTTCTCTTCACTGCAGGCTTTGAAAAAGACATGTCTGGGGTTGTGGAATATATTTGTATTTAGCCGACGCACGGAGAATAATGTTATTTCCGCAATGTGTGTCGTTCCGCTTTTTCCTCCCTACAGCAACAAGCCAGTCGAGTGCAAAAAGTGACGGCTACCGGAGTGTTATCCAGCGTCATATAGAAATGTATGTAGTGTTCATCGTGGGAAGCAATGCAAATTAAACAATAAACAAAACAAATAATGGTTTGAATTTGTCCAGGTTATCGGGGACTGTTATTACTGACGGACAGGTGTAGCGGTGTGACTGCAGCCAAGCACGTAAGAAAACTCTCGTTTCCATGGCAACGTCTCTTTTGCTTTCACTCATTTGCCGCTTTTCCACTAACGCAGGGGTAGGCAACCCAGAACGTTGAAAGAGCCATTTTGGACCCAAATAGCGCAACGCTGTCAAGCGCCATTCATATAAAACTTGGGGGCCGCACTAGCATTAAACTTTTATATCAAGGTGGGGGCCGCAAAATAATGCCTCGCGGGCCGCAATTGGCCCGCAGGCCGCATGTCTGAGACCACTGATTTAGAGAGAGAAAGAGAGGGATATATGGATAAGATGGAGGGCGATGGGGGTCTGCATGTTTGAGTTAGAGTTTATTTTTATTTCGAACATGCTAGCATCAGGGGCGTCGCCAGACATATTTCACTGGGGCACATGCCCCACTGTTGATCTTCAGTGCCCCAGTAAAAATTTCACCAATAAAAAAAAAAAAAAAACGCTTCAGAGTTTTAAGTCTACATAACATAACAGCGCACATACTACTTACTATGGTAATTGATTGCTACTGTATTCACTCCACTAACAATGAGCACATGGCTAATTAATATGGTAATTTATTTACGTGTGGATCGAGACTTCGGTTGGGAGAGAGAGAGAGAGAGAGAGAGAGAGGGAAGATGAGAATCACTGCGTGAGGTAGGTAACGTTGGCCAACAACAATTTGTTAAATACATTATTTTGATTTTGATTTGACTCAAACTGTAACTCCTAGATGGATATCAGAAAGTTATTCGCCCGCAGCAGGTAAGAAGCAGCAAGGAATGAGAGATGTAAGTGAAGTCCTAGCTAGCTAGGCAACATCATTGTCTTAAGTTGATGCTAAGTTAGCTAACGTTCTTCCTTGTATCAAGACAAACATATTCATTTGCTGTACGAGCTGTCGGGGGAATTTCCAATGAACATGAAACATCATGTTGGTTATTGTCTGCTGGTTCTGCATCAATGATGATTTAGAGTAAGCATGTGTGAGTTGAGTGCTTCTCAAATGGTTTATCTTCAGGAAGAAAAACATTTTTCCATATCATCAAGTCGTGAGCCAATTTTTAAATCATTCAAGTTTATTTCACAGAAAAATAGCACAGTAGACTTGTCTTGTTAATCGGTGCGACTTTGACTAAAATAATCTTGTTTTGTCACCAGAAAAATGGCTACAGCTAAAGCATCTGATTTTGTTTCCAGAAAAAATAGTAACATTTCTGTATTTGTTTTAAGAAAGATGGCTGAAAATATCGGGTTTTGTTGCCCCATTTAGATTGTTTTTAAATATATTTCCATGTCTGTCCTGAGTCCTCCTCCAACTTTTGAGTCAGTTTGCCTTTTGCTGAAATACTCACTAATAGTTATTAGAAAAAAGGCTAAAATAATCTGGTTTTGTTGCCACAATTAGATTTTTTTCTCCCTAAACTTTTTTTTTTTCATGCACACATCTGACTACGACTCACTGAAAATGACACACAATACACTTTTATGTCACGGCCCACCAGTTGGGAACCACTGGTCAACTGTATAACAGTTACTGTAATATTTCCATGTCTGTCCAAAAATGCAAAAATGAAAACGAGACGTTACAGTTTACTTCTCAGAAAATGATTCCCTGAACAAACACACAACAGTTGTTCATTTATTCTACTACTGTGGCTTTATTGTTTTGTGTATATTTTATAGTTTTGTGTATCTGAAATAGGATTAGCCACATTGCCATAAATGGAAATTAAATAATATAAAAGAACCCAGAGATGTGAGGGTGCTTTATTTTTTGTTTTACTTTTGTAGATGTTAAATTGTAAATGATTACTGCAATAAATATTTCAGAAAGATTCATTGCTCTTCCTTTTTGCTTTTACTAGTAGCAGTTTAGAAGTCTGGAGTAAAAAAGTGCACAAGTAGGTCAAATGCATTAGTTAATTTCAGGTGGTTAATCAAAGATCCATACAACATAATCTGATATGATTTCATAGTTTAAAGCACTATTTATGTATTTTTTATGATAAATAAGCGCTAAAAATGTTTTTCCTTGCGCGCTTTGCACGCTCACATGAATTATTTGTGCCCCAGGTGTGCCCCATTACAGTATTAGGTCTAGTGACGCCCCTGGCTAGCATACAACATGATACATCACAATTTCCAGTTTTGTCTTTTCAACATGTTCGAAAAGGAGAAGGAAGAAGCAGGGCTTATTTAATACTACCCCTTTTCTTTTGCATAACAGTAGCTAAAACTTTTGGTCACTTCCTGTTCTCAATGTATTTACAGCATACTCCATAAGTAATCACAATAAAAATAAATAAATAAATAAATAATACTCCGTGAAAATAAAATGTTCATAAAATTAAAATCCTAATAGCACAAATGTTTTTTTTTTGACAACACAAACGTTAGGAATAGAGATTTCGGCAAGGTGGGGGTTGTAGGGTTTCTTTAAAAATGTGTTAACCACAATACTGTAAATGTTAGACTGAGTAAATGACATGACTCACTATTGCTCCAGTTTTCTTGAAGCCCCGCCTCCCAGCTAGCTCCCTGCACTCTGATTGGCAAACTTTCTGTCACATGAACCAGGAAGTCTTTTATTCGGAAGCTTTACTTCAAAGATGTACTACGTACTCAATAGAGAGCATAAATATACACCATAGAATAATTTTTCAGCAGCTTGGATATCTTCATTAAAAGGTAAAAATATTTGAAGTACTAAAGCAGGTGTAAGAAAAATGCAATAGTCTATGTCATTCAAAACCGCCTACACTATGTACAGCACATGTTAATCCCACAGTGTTTGTCATGCCACTTAATGAAAACAATAACCGTTTTTCTGGTATAAAATATCAAAAATAGAATTGCACTTTCAATGTTGCAATGTTGAATGACGCAGTAAAGATGTGCTCTGCGGGTGTACTTGAAACATTTTTTGATTACTTAGCGCCATCTTGTGTACATAACTGTTAACTGCTATGAAAGTGTATCCCAATGGATATTGGTATGTAAACCTTCTTTCACAAATGTTTTCATATTATTCTGGAAGCATTTGTCATTTACAAGACTGCACATCATTACACTTTTTAAGATATTCTGTCTACGTTGGTGTCATGCAGTTAAAGGCCTACTGAAACCCACTACTACCCACCACGCAGTCTGATATTTTATATATCCATCCATCCATCCATTTTCTACCGCTTATTCCCTTTTGGGGTCGCAGGGGGCGCTGGCGCCTATCTCAGCTGCAATCGGGCGGAAGGCGGGGTACACCCTGGACAAGTCGCCACCTCATCGCAGGGCCAACACAGATAGACAGACAACATTCACACTCACATTCACACACTAGGGCCAATTTAGTGTTGCCAATCAACCTACCCCCAGGACTGCAGGAACTTCGTATTGTGAGGCAGACGCACTAACCCCTCTGCCACCGTGATCAATGATGAAATATTAACATTGCAACACATGCCAATACGGCCTTTTTAGTTTACTAAATTGCAATTTAAAATTTCCCGGGAGTTTTTTCTTGAAAACGTCGCGTAATGATGACGTGTACGCTTGACGTCACGGGCTGTTAGGAATATGAGTGCTGTGCGCACACACAGCTAAAAGTCGTCTGCTTTAAAGGCCTACTGAAATGAAATTTGCCATATTTTTGCTGAAAGGATTTAGTAAAGAAAATGGACGATAAAGTTCGTCCATTTTGGTACTTCCTGAAAAAGCCTCGCCTTATCGGAAGTCGCAGTCGATGACGTCACATGTTGATGGCTCTTCATATATTCACATTGATTTTAATGGGAGTCATTAACAAAAACAGTTATTCGGACCAAGAAAACGACAATTTCCCCATTAATTTGAGCGAGGATGAAAGATTCGTGTTTGAGGATATTGATAGCGACGGACTAAAAAAAAATAAAATAAAAAACGCGATAGCATTGGGACGCATTCCGATGTTTTTAAAGACATTTACTAGGATAATTCTGGGAAATCCCTTATCTTTCTATTGTGTTGCTAGTGTTTTAGTGAGTTAAATAGTACCTGATAGTCAGAAGGGTGTGTCCGCGGCCGGTGTTGACGCGCAGTGTCTCAGGCGAGTCGACGGCAGCTATGGACGGCACAAGCTCAGCTTTTATCCGGTCAGAACTGACTTTTTAACCACAATTTTATCACCGAAACCTGCTGGTTGACATTTGGTCTGGATTCATGTTCGCTTGACCGTGCTGTGATCCATAGTAAATTTTCACCTCCTGGAATTTTAAACAAGGAAACACCGTGTGTTTGTGTGGCTAAAGGCTAAAGCTTCCCAACTCCATCTTTCTACTGTGACTTCTCCAATATTAATTGAACAAATTGCAAAAGATTCAGTAACACAGATCTCCAAAATACTGTGTAATTATGCCGTTAAAGCAGACGACTTTTACCTGTGTGTGTGTGTAGCGCTCACACTTCCTAAAACCCTGTGACGTCACGCGTACACGTCATCATTACACAACGTTTCTAAGACGAAACTCCCGGGAAATTTAAAATTGTAATTTAGTAAACTAAAAAAGCCGTATTGGCATGTGTTGCAATGTTAATATTTCATCATTGATGTATAAACTATCAGACTGCGTGGTGGGTAGTAGTGGGTTTCAGTAAGCCTTTAACGGCATAATTACACAGTATTTTGGAGATCTGTGTTGCTGAATCTTTTGCAATTTGTTCAATTAATATTGGAGGAGTCAAAGTAGAAAGACGGAGTTGGGAAGCTTTAGCCTTTAGCCACACAAACACACGGTGATTCCTTGTTTAAAATTCCTGGAGGTGAAACTTCACTATGGATCAGAATGGACATGGATCCCAACCAAATGTTAACCAGCAGGTTTCGGTGAGAAATTTGTGGTTAAAAAGTCGCTTCTTACCGGATATCAGCTGAGCTTGTGCCGCCCATACAGCTGCCGTCGACTTCCCTGAGACACTGCGCGTCAACACCCGGCCGTGGACGTACACTTCCGACCATCAGGTACTGTTAAACTCACTAAAACACTATCAACACAATGGAAAGATAAGGGAGTTCCCATAATTATCTTAGTAAATGTTTCTAAAAACATATGAACCCGTCTCATTGCAATCGCGTTTTTTTTTTTAACTTGTTTTTTTTTTTCTAGTCTGTCGCTATCAATATCCTCAAACACGAATCTTTCATCCTCCCTCAAATTAATGGGGAAATTGTTGTTTTCTCGGTCCGAATAGCTGTTTTTGTTGGAGGCTCCAATTAAAATCAATGTGAATATGTGAGGAGCCATTAACATGTGACGTCATCGTCTGCGACTTCCGGTAGAGGCAGGGCTTTTCTCCAGTTGCGAACTTTATCGTGGATGTTCTCTACTAAATCCTTTCAGCATAAATATGGCAATATTGCAAAATGATCAAATATGACACATAGAATGGACTTGTTATCCCCGTTTAAATTAGAAAATCTCATTTCAGTAGGCCTTTAAGTTATTATGTTTTAAAGTGTGTTTTCACAAAATGTTTCAGTCTTCTATGCCACATTCGACATAACAACTTACATGCATTCGCTCCAAGTCTTCCTTACATTCTCTCTTGAGCTGCAAAAGGGAAGCCTGGTGTTCTGAAAGCGGGCAGAAAACATGTTACCTGTATTGTACTGTATGTGCAAAGACACAAAATTCCATGCAAAAAACTCTTATCATCATCGCTGAGAGGGTTTAGTTGTCGCAACAATGAATGATTCATTGAACTTGAAGGATGTTGAATTTCTAGTTTGTCCGAAATGTACAATTGGGTTTGATGAAACAAGTGATAAAATGCTACAGAAGGGTGGGTAACTTTCTTTATAAAAGGCCCAGCGTGACAACTAAACCGACCAGTTTTTAATTGTGCAGCTGGTAAGACTGATGCTCTAAATAAAACAATTTGTCAAGCCAGACAAAACACTGAGATTATCTGTTGCCACTAATAAATTAAGGCATGGGTGCCAAAGATAAAAACAAACCAAAATTAATTATACAGAATTATTTCAGACATACACATATTATATGGTAATGTAAATGGATTGTACTTGTACAGCGCTTTTCTACCTTTTTTGTAAGGAACTCAAAGCGCTTTGACACTATTTCCACATTCACCCATTCACACACACATTCACACACTGATGGCGGGGGCTGCCATGCAAGGCGCTAACCAGGACCCATCAGGAGCAAGGGTGAAGTGTCTTGCTCAAGGACACAAGGGACGTGACTAGGATGGTAGAAGGTGGGGATTGAACAAGTAACCCTCAGATTGCTGGCACGGCCACTCTACCAACTTCGCCATGCCGTCCCCAAAATATATATAATATATATAATTGTACAAATGCAAATGTATTCATTAACGATTAGAGAAGTTTTAATTCTATTTAAATTTTCCTTTGCTGAAATATTAACGTTTACCTCACTTCACTCAATTACAATTACCTGAGAGTTTAAGCCACATTTTAAGGTAAACTGTGAAAGTTTAGCAATGATAGAAAACAAGGGGGTGCTTACAAACCAAAAATACTTTAGATTTACTACTTTTGGTATTTAAGTTTATAAAATATTCATCTAGGTCAGGGGTGTCAAAACTATTTCCACTAAGGGCGGCATACGGAAAAATTAAAAGATGCCTTGGGACCACTTTGATACATTTAAGACAGTACAACTGATCAAAAGAAGGTTAATATACCCTAAGATGTCCAACTAAACATGAATATCTTAGCTTTGTGTTATTAGTGACAAAGCAAATTAGTGTAATATCTAATAATAGACGTATTAGATACATAATATTAATGCTGAGATAGGCTCCAGCAACCCCCGCGACCCTAAAAGGGACAAGCGGTTGAAAATGGAAGGATGAATGTATTCATACAATTAATTAAAATATAATTAAAAAAATGACAACCAGCCAACGTTCGACATTCCTGATTGATATTTTAATTGTGTATTCGACCCCGAAAGGGACAAGCGGTAGAAAATGGATGGATGGATGGACGGATTGTAATAATGTATGTATCATCTTTTCCAAATACCTATAGAAAGCATATAAAGGCAAATGCTGATTCACAGTTAATTGTATCTTAAATTTCATGTGAGCTGGTATGACAATAATGTTCCTTAAATCCTTGAAATAGTGTAGAAAACATACTTGGCTAATAAAGCTGATTCTGATTGTCATAATAAGCAATCATATAACATAGACTTAGACTTAGACGGGGACGGCGTGGCGAAGTTGGTAGAGTGGCTGTGCCAGTAATCTGAGGGTTACTGGTTCAATCCCCACCTTCTACCATCCTAGTCACGTCCGTTGTGTCCTTGGGCAAGACACTTCACCCTTGCGCCTGATGGGTCCTGATGAGCGCCTTGCATGGCAGCTCCTGCTGTCAGTGTGTGAATGTGTGTGTGTGAATGGGTGAATGTGGAAATACTGTCAAAGCGCTTTGGGCTCCTTAAAAAGGGGTAGGAAAGCGCTATACAAGTACAACCCATTTATCATTTACCATTAGACAAACTTTAATGATCTACAAGGGAAATTGTTCCACAGAGTAGCTCAGTTACAATAAAACAGGATATTCTGTGTTGTGTCCTAAAGCCTTGATCCATATGATTATTCGTAATGTCACCACAGTCAGCACTCAAACACAGATATGTAAATACAGGAAAGAAGTGATAGGTTCTTACCTGCCTCAGTGTACTTAAGTCCCACCTTTTCTTCATCATCTTTGGATTTGGGTGGTGGCCACACAGCCTGAAGACGCCCTGGAGTCCGGTCCTCACTGTCAGCAGGGGAAATGGCCTCTGTCTGTTATGACAGAACAAACGCAACAACCTTAACATATTGCTTTACAAAGCTGTGATAATCGTTTTGATGCATACAATGTATGATTTAAAGGACTTTAAGAAGTGATAACGTACGCTGGCTTCTGTGGGAGTTTTTAATTCCTTGCTGGTAGTTTTGGAGGCTCTCTCAAAAATAGATCGTAGACTTTCTTTGTCATTCTTAATCTTCTTTTTTATAGCTTCCAGATCCACAGGTTCCATTTTGTCCTTCTTGATAGATTTAGGGCCAAACATGTTCTTGAAGGCTTCATAGGCCATGTCTGAGGTTTTCTTGATGTCTGAATGTGGGGGTTTCTGTCCTTCAACATTTCCAGCTTCAGACTCCTTTTTGTCATGCTCTGGTTCCACTTCCTGTCTGTCACTTTTAGCCTCATTGGGCTTGTTAAAGATCTGACTGTTTCTTCGGCTTTCTGTGAGAGGCTTTGGCTCTGGGTGTTTTTTGACAGGACTGACAGTCTTCTGCTCAGGGAGAAGCTTGGTTTTGTTCACGGTCTTCTTCAGACTGAGCAATGCCAGGTCAGCATCTTTCTCACTTTGCTTGATTTCTGACACAGTTTCCCTCTCGCCCCCCACTACTCCTTTCTTTAGCACCCTCAGACCACTGAAGAGGGCTGGCATTTGAAAGGAAGGGGGTGACGAGTTAGAATGGGATGAGGATACTGATGTTGGTGTCTTTGGAGATGTTGAATGCTGGTATGTAACTTTGGCCCTTGGATGGAGATTAGCAGATGACTTTTTATCGGCAGATGACTTTTTATTGGCATCTGACTGCAAATCCAGATCAGAGTGTGATTCCACTACATCAAGTTTGGCACTTAGTTGGAAATTTCCACATGACTTTTTATCTGCATCTGGCTTCAAATTTTGCTCACAGGTTCCAGATCTTTGTGCGTTATCTTGGTCTTCAGTCTCCTGTTGTAAAATAGATGTTGCTTTTGCATTGTTCTCTTTAATAATGGAAGGAACTGGCAGAGAAAAATCTATACCTTCAGAGTAATCGCTCTGTCTTTTTTTTTTCTCTACGTGTTTACTTTCACCTTTTTCTGTGTTTGACGCTTCTGCTCTGTCAAACATTTCAGTTGTGTTTTCTCTGGAAACTGTGGCGGTCAGGACAGTCTTAATGTCAGTTTTTTGACTAGACCTTTTGTAGTTTAAAGGGGAACTCTTAAACGTATGTGTGCGAAACTCTGGCACATGGAATTCCACCTCAGGTACATGTCCTTGTTCATCTCCGTCACTATGGTGTATCAAATCATTGCCATCCACATGTAGGTTGTGCTCTCCTGACCCAGACAGCTTTTTTGACAGACTTTTATGCTCATCTCGCTCATCCTCATTTTCAGAGTCAGAGTTAAGATATGTTTCCACTCTTGTAACCAGGACTCGATCTTGTTGCTCTGAGCATGTTAAGACTCCTTTAACTGAATCCTTATAACTTCCCCCAAGAGACACATCCTTACTCCCTTTAAGAGTTTGACTCCCTTCACCAACAACACTCCCGCCATCTGATAGTTCCTTATAAGATGTCAATATAGCAGGCTGCACATCTGAAGGTGACCTTTCCCCAGTGAGTAGATTGTTAAATACATTTAATATAGAAGCAGAGGGTTTTGTCCTTTGGGCATCAGAAATATTACTTGAACTGTCCATTATTTTTCAAATCTCACACTGGCATAAAAAGAAAGGGAAAGAAAACTAAGTGGCTGCTTTGGCAAAGCGTCCAAACTGTGAGTGCCTAATCTGCTTCTTTTCCACCTCAAAGACTGGCAGGAAAACAAAGGTCTTTGTATGGACAAATCTCTTACCTTCTCCAGGACCAGCAATAACAATACTATTTTATGTGTGTCGCAGAAAGGTTGAATATAGACGCCGTTCTATTGGTCACATTAGGACCACCACAGCTTGCGTGCTAGTAAAAGTTTAGGCTGCACTCTGTGAGATAGTTCCCCATGTCGCTGCAAGATAAGTCAATCTGTTCAATGGCTGGAATTATCTTGCTGTAATCTTCATAGAGCAGAGTTCACCTGATTTTCACATTTCCTCCTATTCCCACAAGGTGAGGTGTATTTTCCATGTTGATGATGTTATCCTTATTATCCTTTCAGAGTAAAGTCCTGGAGTCACGACAAAGAATTTCCTCTGTTCCGAGTCTCTCTTCTCTAGCTATATGTCAAAGCAAGAAGAAAATGTCTTGCCGGCTGTAGTGTGAGAAAAAAATCTACAGGTTGGAAAAAAAAATGTGTCTCACTGGTCTACCCAGTCTGTGGACGCCTCCCATCAAGTCCCGCCCTTTTTGGGAGGGAAACCGTAGCACCGGCCGCAGGTGTCTGATTACCTCACGTCCCAGCGTGGCAGAGTTGTAAACACACAAGGACAGTGTGTAGTGAGCTGGAGATGCAAACAAGTCCTGTAGCGCTGCATTGCACCGTTCAGTGTGTGCTACTGCAATAAAAAGCCTCTGAGGATTATCTTGTGTGGTCATAGGCAAGTCTTGCTAACATGCTAACACCGATCAACCTAGTGGGAGTAGCAGCCTATACCCACTCTAAATATTCAAGTGTGACTAATTACCACTGCTACTTGTCGTAGGTGCACTGAAAAACATGGCTATTTTTTTTTAAATATTTTTGTATCAGAACTTTTGCTGATTGTTCGCTTAGCTTCAGGGACAAACAACATTCTTTCAGTTGCCCTTAGTAACAAAAGGACACTCTTTAGAATGCAAACTGCATGATTGAACACCTAATCCGAAAGAATGTGCACGCAATTTGCATAAAATGTTTTGAAGTGAGCTTTGTATTTGTGTTAATGCTGTGAATCAAGCATTTCATCACATTACTGCGGTCATTCATCAGAAAATATTTTTTTTTCTTCCGAATAGTTTCATTCCACTTCTTTTTTAGTAGGGCTATTTTCTTATGTGCGTCATGATGAAATATATATATATATATATATATATATATATATATATATATATATATATATATATATATATATATATATATATATGTATATGTATGTATGTATATACATACATACATACATACATATATGTATGCATGTATATATATATACATACATGCATATACATATACATATATATATACATATACAGACATATATATATATACAGTATATATATACATACATACACTTACACACATAAATATATATATACATATACATACATATATACAACATTGCTCAAAAATAAAGGGAACACACACACACACACACACACACACACACACACACACACACACACACACACACACACACACACACACACACACACACTCATTTATAAACACCCACTTTTAAAAAAGTCAAGAAAATAAGTATTTGAACACCCTGCTATTTTGCAAGTTGTCCCACTTAGAAATCATGGAGGGGTCTGAAATTTTCATGGTAGGTGCATGTCCACTGTATGAAAAATAACCTGAAAAGAAAATTCCAGAAATCACAATGTATGATTTTTTAACAATTTATTTGTGTGATACAGCTGAAAATAAGTATTTGAACAACTGTCTATCAGCTAGAATTCTGACTCTCAAAGACCTGTTAGTCCGCCTTTAAAAGTCCTCCACTGAATGATCCTGAATCAGATGCACCTGTGTGAGGTAGTTAGCTGCATAAAGACACCTGTCCACCCCATACAATCAGTAAGACCCAAACATTCTGCATGGCTAAGAGCAAAGAGCTGTCCAAAGACACCAGAGACAACATTGTACAACTCCACAAGGATGAAAAGGGCTGCGGAGAAATTGCCAAGCAGCTTGGTGAAAAAAGGTCCACTGTTGGAGTAATCATTAGAAAATGGAAGAAGCTAAACATGAAGGTCAATCTCAATCGGAGTGGAGCCACATGCAAGATATCAACTCGTGGGGTCTCAATGATGCTAAGAAAGGTGAGGAATCAGCCCAGGACTACACGGCAGGACTTGGTCAATGACCTGAAAAGAGCTGGGACCACTGTTTCTATGGTCACTGTTGGTAATACACTAAGACGCCATGGTTTTAAACCATGCATGGCATGGAAGGTTCCCCTGCTTAAACCAGCACATGTTAAGGCCTGTCTTAAGTTGGCCAATCACCATTTAGATGATCCAGAGTAGTCATGGCAGAAAGTTTTGTGGACAGATGAGACCAAAATGTAACTTTTTGGTCATATTTCCACTATGCGTGTTTGGAGGAAGAAGAATGATGCGTACCATCCCAAGAACACCATCCCTACTGTGAAGCATGGGGGTGGTGGCATCATGCTTTGAGGTTTTTTTCTGTTCATGGGACATTGTGAGATTTTGGCCAAAAACCTCCTTCCCTCAGTCAGATCATTGAAGATGAGTCGTGGCTGGATCTTCCAACATGACACTGCCAGGAAAACCAAGAAGTGGCTTCGTAAGAACCATATCAAGGTTCTGGAGTGGCATAGCCGGTCTCCAGACCTAAATCCAATTGAACATTTTTGGAGGGAGCTGAAAGTCTGTGTTACTCAGCGACAGCCCAGAAACCTGACTGAACTAGAGAAGATCTGTGTGGAAGAGTGGGCCAAAATCCCTCCTGCAGTCTGTGCAAATCTGGTGAAGAACTACAGGAAACGTTTCACCTCTGTAATTGCAAACAAAAGGTACTTTACCAAATATTAATGTTGGTGTTCAAATACTTATTTTCAGCTTTATCACACAAATAAATTGTTAAAAAATCATAGATTGTGATTTCTGGATTTATCTTTTTAGGTTATCTCTCATACAGTGGACATGCACCTACCGTGAAAACTTCATGATTTTTAAGTGGGAGAACTTGCAAAATAGCAGGATGTTCAAATACTTATATTCTTTACTGTATATATATATATATATATATATATAAATATAAATATATATATATATATATATATATATATATATATATATATATATTAGGGGTGGGCAAATTAATGCGTTAATTATGACTTAACTCTTCAATCTATTAACACCGACAATTATTTTATCGCACATTTGCGTATGTTGTTTACATGCTTTTATTTTGTTAATGCCTTTTCTTAACAAGACGGCGT